>NC_057796.1:486318066-486321157 GCF_018294505.1 Triticum aestivum
TAGGTGTTTTCCTTACACTTTTTCTTAAACAATATTTTTAATAGGCCTTGTTTTTCAGTTAAACAACCAACCGTTCTTTGTAAACATTGTTTTACAAAGCTTGTTCAGTAGAAAACTGTGCGATTGTATAACATGTAACATTATGTCATAATTTTTATTAATGAAGATATGTTGTTAATTTTGCTAAGTGTAAAAATCACACAATAAAAATTCCACATATATCAACAACGAAATTACAATTTGCAGATGCTCACAAAATAACACTGTCTCAATACATGGCCTCGGGTCTTCCGGGATGAATTATATTTGAGAGAAATATTAAGTTGCATTAATAAGTAAGAATAAGCAGATTTTTATGTAGTGCTTTGCTAAAAATAAAATAATCGGTCACTTATTCAGATTAACAATACTCATGATGGAATGACCATAGTGCATAATCAGGGCCATTGAAGGCCATGTGCGAGTTGTACGCTCGCACAAGACCCCCAAAATCCAGGCTCCACCAATCTCACCCACGATGGCTTGCAGATCGGTGACGACACCGTGTCGCGCTGTCCGCGGAAAAACTCAAGAGAAGGTCAACCGGTCCCCTACGCTCCTCCCATCTTCTCTAATTTTGGCACAAAGTACAAACTTGTATATAACTTCAGAATGCATCATGTACAACAGTTTACTAATATTTTTTGGAACATTGTTTGTCTAGTTGTCGAGGTTGTCACGGATTAAAGATTTTCTATAGTTGCTCGACGCTCATCCAAAATCAAGGTTCTATCTTTTTCTATTCTACTAGCTATACAAGTCACAATCCTATACTTCATAGAGTTCAAATGCATTGATATTATTTTCTTGTTTGGTTCATAAACAGAAACAATCATGCATTCTAGAAATAAAAAGTATGGTGCTCGTGCCGAAAAGTATAGGAAGAAACAAAACTAGAGAGAGATGCTCAATCTCAAACGGCGCTCTTGATAAAATTGTTGTGTGGTCAATTTATTGCATCCCGTCTTTTGCATTGGCAGTTGAGATGTTTCTAAACTTTGTACAAAATAGAATAAATTTAAATTATATAATTAAATGGGATTACGCTTGAGTTATATCATATGATTTATTCTCAAAATTTAAGCCCAATTTTGCTTTTCGCTCTGGGCCCTGAATTTCTGAAGACGGCCATGTGCATAATTCGATGAGTTCGTGACCATTTTATACATATTTACAAGATTTATGACCAATGAAGACATCATATGCAAGTTCACGACTGCTCTTGCCCTAATTTTTTTATACAAAATGACAATGGAGGTATAATCTCACTGGGCCATCCCTACCTCGCGCATACCTATCTCTCCTCGTTATTCCCTACACCGCCCCTCACCCTGCCCTTCCTCCCCAACTCCACACACTACTACATAGCCATTTAGAGCATCTCCAGCCGCGCCCCCAACAGGCCCCCCAGGCGAATTTTTAGCGTCGGTGGCCGAAAATCGGCCTAGTGGTGCCCCCAGGATCTCTTTTAGCGCCGGTTTGGACGAAATACAGAGCCGGCGATCCCGCCCCGAACCCAAGCGCCCGGGTGTCGCCTGGGCGCGCCGGCATAAGCGAAAATCGGCATGGGGCCTCTCCGTCAGCGACTGAAGCCCTTTCCCGCCATTTTCTCCCGCTTTCCCCCTAGGCTCCCTCTCTTCTCCATTCCTCCCGCCAAATGATCGCCTCCTCCCGCCAAATGGCCGCCATGCCGCCGAAGAAGTACGTGATGCCGCGCGCCGCGACGGATCCCACAGCCGACGCCGCCCAGCTGAAGCAAAGGAAGCCGAGGGCGCCGCTATCCAAGCCCCCCGGCATGACCAACACCGAGTGGAAGGCGGATGTGGAGCGCCGAGAGGCCGTCACTGCCGACAGGCGCAATAGGGCCAAGAGGGCCAGGGAAAAAGCGGCGCACGCTGCGGCTACGGCGGCGGAACAAGCGGAGGCGGCGCGTGCGACGATGATCCCGGTGGGCACCCGTACGCGGCCTGGGGCCAGCAAAGCGTCGGCTCTCCGACCGGGTTCTCGTCGCCGCCGCACCCATGGAGCACGTCGTCGCCGGGCTATGCCGATGGGGACGCCCATGGTGGCTTCAACCCCAACATCACCTTCCCCCATGGGCGCCCTGTCCAGCGCACGCCCTCGCCCGCGTTCGCCGGCATGCAGTACCTGCCATACACGTACTCGCCACCGGACTACGCAGCCTCACCGACGCCACCTCTTCGCCGCGTCCTCTACTCGCATGCCGCATCCTCGACGCATCTCGGCGACGCCGACTCGACGGAGGCCGACATGGAGGACATCATCGCAGTCGGCTCGGCTGCCACCGCCGCTTCCCCCGGGTTCACTACCCAGGACGGCTCGATTGACCTCGGCGACATGGACGACGAGCTCGACTACGGCGAGGATGTAACACCCCGGATGTAACTTTCCATATTTGTAACTCCAACTCTTGCCATTTTCGGCTATGTGTTATGATATTCCCTTCGTGGTCGGGTTTTGTTTTTCGTTTTGCATTTTGTTCATGTCATGCATCTCATATCATGTCATCATGTGCATCTCATTTGCATACGTGTTTGTCTCATGCATCCGAGCATTTTCCCGTTGTCCGTTTTGCAATCCGGCACTCCCACAGGCACCGGCGCATCCCTCTTGTTTCTTTTCGTGAGCGGGTGTTAGACGTTCTCGGAATGGACCGAGGCTTGCCAAGTGGCCTTGGTATACCATCGGTAGACCACCTGTCAAGTTTCGTTCCATTTGGAGGCCGTTTGGTGCTCCAACGGTTAACCGGATAACCGCAAAGTCCTTTTGAGTGTTGCAGAAAACCCCCCCTCTAAACAGTCCAATAACCCCTCTAAGTCACCTCCATGCTCTCGGTCGTTTGATCACGATCGTGTGGGCAAAAACCGCACTCCATTTGGAGTCTCCTAGCTCCCTCTACCTATAAATACGTGCACCCCTCCTCCAAATTCCGGGTCCCGAAACCCTAGCCCTCTTCCTCCGCGCGCCGGACACGTCCGCCCGGCGCCGGACAAATTCCGCCGCCGCCCCGAGCCAACCGCTGCGCGCCACG
>NC_057796.1:486321554-486330526 GCF_018294505.1 Triticum aestivum
CTCGCCGTCGCTCCGCCGCCCCGACGCCGCCCGCCATCGTCCTCGCCGCCCCGCGGCGCCTCTCCCTCCTCTCCGGCTTCCTCTCCTCCGCCTTCCTCGAGCTCTCTCCGGCCGGCCGCGTCTCCCTCTCCTCTCCCGTCTCCGGCGATCGTGCCGACGGCCCGATCCGGATCTCGTTCGAGAGGTTGACTTTTTCCCTCCCTCCGATTTTCTCCAAGTCCCGTAATATTTGCAATATGTGGCTCTGTTCATTGCATCATAACTCCGTGACCATAGCTCCATTTCATTCTTGTAATATATCTAAATGTTCGCCTCGAGATTCGCTTCATTTTGTTCCATTGTGCCATGCTCTTTTGAGTCCATCTTGATGCCCAAATCTCTGGCGCAAGAGTGCTATATGATGTTTACTGCTGTTATTTATCAGAACTTGATGTTTTGTTATTTTTGTTGCATTTGATGTGTGCATCTTATGGGCATGAGCTCTACACGTGTTTTGATCTATGTCATGCCATCTTCACAAAGGTGTATGCCATGTATTTTTGTGATCTATGTGGTGACTAGCACAAGCATGCAAACTAGGCTTTGTGATGTTTCTATTTTTCAGAGACTTAGAATTTTGCTACGTCTGTGACTGCTGTTATTTTGTTGCTATGTATCCATGTGTCTACAGAGAGATCCATACTTCTTTTGGGCATGTTCAATAAGGATGTTTTGTAGATATAGTTGTGCTCTTTCCATCGATGCCCCTATTTGCAATTATGGAGTGCCATAGCATGTCTTAATCTGGCTCTAGTTTTGCTATAAAATATTTCTGGCAGAAGGTTAACATGATATTCAATTTTGCCAAGGTTGTTATAGTAGATCCTTTCATGCTATGAACTTGCTCTTGCCATGATTAGCTTCATAAACATGCCATATTGCTGTAGGTATGCTTGTTTTGTCATGAATTGCTTTATGATGAGTGAATCAAGCTCACCAAGATACCTTCATAATTTCTGTTAATGCCATGCTCTGTTTTCTGCCAAGTCTGGAACCTGTTAACGAAACTTGCTATGTTTACATGGGTGCCGTCATATCTTCTGATCCTTTTTGGCTCATGGTCAGTAAGGGACTTTTGGTCTATGAATTTAGTAGATTCATTCCATGCCTTGTTTTGCTAAGTTAAGGTCCTGTAGCATGTTGATTTCTTTCTCTGAACATTGCTACCTGATGCTGTTTATGCCATGTCCAGTAATTTCACCAAGTCTGTGAACCTGATATCTTTTGCACTTTTGCCATGCTTGTTTGAACCTGTTGTGGTGTGATCTAGCCGTATATCAGTGTTCATCTTTTGTCAAGAATCTCCTCTATATTACTGCCATATGCTTTGTTGCTATGTTGGGGTGCTGTAGCATAGTTACTTGATGTATACTAAGTGCTATCATGATGTTAATCGCAGAATCGTGTCATTCTTGTTTTGCTTGCCATTTGCAAACCGTGCATCCGTTTCCGATGATCTTTATATCGATTTCGACCGAAATCATCTCATCTTTCCAGTGGAATACTTGGTTTGCCAAGTTACTACCTTTTTCATCCTTTTTTCTTCCGGAGCACGCATATGCATCGCATATCATATCCCGCATATCATGCATGTTTTGCATCATGTTGCTTGTGCATTTCCCGTGGTTGATTGTGGTTCCTTTGCTTGTGTTCTTGCTGTGGGTAGAGCCGGGAGACGAGTTCGTGAACGAGGAACCTGTTGAGTACGCTTACGAGGATCAAGCTTTCGACAACTCTGAGAACCTTGCAGGCAAGATGACCATACCCTCGAAATCACTTCTATCTTTGCTTTGCTAGTTATTCGTTCTATTGCTATGCTGCGCTACCTACCACTTGCTATATCATGCCTCCCATATTTGCCATGTCAACCTCTAACCATCCTTTCCTAGCAAACCGTTGTTTGGCTAAGTTACCGCTTTTGCTCAGCCCTTCTTATAGCGTTACTAGTTGCAGGTGAAGTTGAAGTTGGTTCCATGTTGAAACATGGATATTTTTTTTTGGAATATCACAATATCTCTTATTTAATTAATGCATCTATATATTTGGTAAAGGGTGGAAGGCTCGGCCTTATGCCTGGTGTTTTGTTCCACTCTTGCCGCCCTAGTTTCCGTCATACCGGTATTATGTTCCTTGAGTTTGCGTTCCTTACACGGTTGGGTGATTTATGGGACCCCCTTGACAGTTCTCCTTGAATAAAACTCCTCCAGCAAGGCCCAACCTTGGTTTTACCATTTGCCACCTAAGCCTTTTCCCTTGGGTTTTCGCGAGCCTGAGGGTCATCTTTATTTAAACCCCCGGGCCAGTGTTCCTCTGAGTGCTGGTCCAAACTAGAGCCCTTTGCAGCGCCACCTCGGGGAAACTTGAGGCCTGGTTTTAGTTGTACGGACTGCTCATCCGGTGTGCCCTGAGAACGAGATATGTGCAGCTCCTATCGGGATTTGTCGGCACATTCGGGCGGCTTTGTTGGTCTTGTTTTACCATTGTCGAAATGTCTTGTAAACCGGGATTCCGAGACTGATCGGGTCTTTCCGGGAGAAGGTTTATCCTTCGTTGACCGTGAGAGCTTTTAATGGGCTAAGTTGGGACACCCCTGCAGGGTATTATCTTTCGAAAGCCGTGCCCGCGGTTATGAGGCAGATGGGAATTTGTTAATGTCCGGTTGTAGAGAACTTGTCACTTGACTTAATTAAAATACATCAACCGTGTGTGTAGCCGTGATGGTCTCTTCTCGGCGGAGTCCGAGAAGTGAACACGGTTTGAATTATGCATGAACGTAAGTAGTTTCAGGATCACTTCTTGATCATTTCTAGCTTCGCGACCGTTGCGTTGCTTCTCTTCTCGCCCTCATTTGCGTATGTTAGCCACCATATATGCTTAGTGCCTGCTGCAGCTCCACCTCATTACACCATCCTTTCCTATAAGCTTAAATAGTCTTGATCTCGCGGGTGTGAGATTGATGAGTCCTCGTGACTCACAGATTCTACCAAAACAGTTGCAGGTGCCGACGATGCCAGTGCAGATGACGCAACCGAGCTTAAGTGGGAGTTCGACGAGGAACGTGGTCGTTACTATGTTTCTTTTCCGGATGATCAGTAGTGGAGCCCAGTTGGGACGATCGGGGATCTAGCATTTGGGGCTATCTTATTTTCATTTGGATTTGACCGTAGTCGGTCTATGTGTGGATTTTGGATGATGTATGAATTATTTATGTATTGTGTGAAGTGGCGATTGTAAGCCAACTCTCGTTATCCCTTTCTTGTTCATTCCATGGGATTGTGTGAAGATGACCCTTCTTGCGACAATACCTAGTATGCGGTTATGCCTCTAAGTCGTGCCTTGACACGTGGGAGATATAGCCGCATCGTGGGCATTACAAGTTGGTAATCAGAGCCATCCCCGACTTAGGAGCCCCCTGCTTGATCGAATCGCTGGCGTTGTTGAGTCTAGAACAAAAATGTTTTGAGTCTTAGGATTACATATATCGGAGAGTAGGATTCTTTTTACTCCTCAGTCCCTTCGTCGCTCTGGTGAGGCCTCCTGACGTAGAAGTTTTAACTCTTCTCTCCTCAAATTTCACTATAAAAATTTTAGGATCACGCGGGTATCTTGGAATCATTCCGATGGTTTTGTGACGAGAACATTGTTCTTGGTGCCTCCTGACATTTAGGGGTTGTGGCAGTGTCCCGGGGAGTTGAGCTCCGAGGTGTTGTTGTCACAATTTTATCGTTGCAGTTCTGGGATACCTGAGTTTCGCCGACATCGAAAATCTCTTTTATGCAGTTGTTGGTGAGATCACCGCGACGCCACCCAGTACTGGGGCGGGAGTTCGGGAGTATTGCCATAACTCGTATAACGGATGCTTTTCGAAGGTTGAGGTACACGATTTCCGAAGGTTTCTTGGTTATGTGTTGACGGATGGATACAGCTGGATCTAGGGATTGCTAGTTTGGGTGATATATTTTGTGTCCCCTGTATCCCCAACACCAGATTGCATAACCAGAAAGTTTCGGGAGTTTATAGGTGGGATTCAAGTAGCTCTTAGCATTTCTTCCCGCAGATATTTGGTTTCTGATTGGGTAATCCTTACCATTTATTTGTTCCACTCGTACCTTTTTATTTTATTCATCAATCTCTTATCAAGTGGCTTCTCACCTTAATGGAAGTGTGATGATTTACTATGGAATTCATTCGTTCGTCCTCGTTCGAATGTTTATTGTGAAGACTATATGTTGCAATTTCTATCCGTTGATTCAACTTGTCTATTTGTCTATCAAGATGCTAACGGATGTCACCCTCTTCAGGATGGCTCCGCCAACGCGTCAGAATTTGGAACGCAATGAGGGGAGTCAGGCGAACCCTCCGCCACCACCTCCGCCTCCGGAGGCATGGCAAGCTATCATGGCAGCCACCAACGCCAATGCTCAGATGATTTTCAACTCTTGCAAGAACGCACCCAAGGGCAAGGCAATCAAGGAAATCAAGGCCAAGGCAACAATCAGCCTCACTTCGCTACCCTCAACCAGTTCCTCGCTAATCAGCCGAAGTCTTTCAGCTACTGTGCCGAGGCCACAGACGCCGATGATTGGCTCGTGGACATCAACAAGCATTTTGAATGTAGCAATGTCAGGCCTAAGGACTTTGTCAAGTTCGCTTCTTTTAAAGTCAAGGATCAAGCTGCCGAGTGGTATCAACAATACAAAGATTCCAGAGGAGGTCGTGTTATTACCTGGGATGATTTCCGCCGAGACTTAAAAGCTCACCACATTCCACAAAGTGTTGTTGAGAGCAAGCGTGGGGAGTTCCGCAATCTCAAGCAAGGCAGCATGTCCGTGTATCAATACAATACTCAGTTTCAGAAACTCGCTCGCTTCGCTAAGCAAGACGTTCCTGATGAAAAGAGCATGATCTATCAATTCAGAGGTGGCCTCAAAGAAGATCTGCAATTACCTCTCGTGCTTTTTGAGCCGACCAAGTATGATGATTTCTACAATATGGCTCTGAAGCAAGAGGCTGCTCAGCCCAAGTGTGAGGCTTCTAAGAAGAGAGTCAGGGACGCAGTTCAGTCTTCTTCTTCCTCACTACTGGCTGCTAAGCAACAGAAGTTCTGGTTGCCTCCTCCTCCTCCGTTTCGTCAGCCTTTCCAGCAGAAGAACAAAGGTGGCCATGGATATTCCCACTCATCCAACCCTGGCTATCAGAACAAGTCTCAGAATCAAGCTCCAAAGTCGAATGCTCCTTATCATCGTCCACTCTCAGAGGTGACTTGCAACAAGTGTCAGCAAAAAGGTCACTATGCTAACAAGTGCTTCAACCAAAGGCGCCTTCCGCCTCCTCCTCCTGTGAGATCTTCCAGCAATGCAGTGGTCAAGCAGAATCCCAAGTCTGCAAAGGTGAACATGATGAATGCGGCTCAAGCAGAGGAATCTACTGATGTGATAATGGGTAATCTCTCAGTTAATGATATTCCTGCAAAAGTTTTATTTGACACTGGTGCATCGCATTCTTTCATTTCAAGACCTTTTGTGGCTATGCATGATTTGGTTACTCAAGTTTTGCCGAGTCCTTTGTCTATTGTTTCCCCGGCTCGGCAAATGACTTCTCGAGTATTCGTTCGGGATTCCGTGATCAAGATGGGCGACTATAAATTTCTGGCCAAACCAATTGTTCTTGGTGACTCGGATATTGATCTAATTCTCGGGATGGACTGGCTTTCTAAGCACAAGCCTCAACTTGATTGTGCTGCCAGGGAAATTATATTGACACACTCTTCTGAGGATGTTATCATCTATGCCGCTCGTGATGAAACCATTCGGTTGTTTTCTCTCAATGAGAAGGGCGAGTTGGATGCTATTTCTCAAATTCCAGTCGTTTGTGAGTACCAAGATGTCTTTCCAGAAGAGCTTCCGGGTATGCCTCCTCACCGGCCAGTTGAGTTCGTTATCGATCTTGAGCCTGGCACTGAACCCGTTTGCAAGCGTCCTTACAAGCTTGGACCCAAGGAGCTGAAGGAATTGAAGAAACAGCTCGAAGAACAAGAGCGTCTTGGTTTGATCAGACCGAGTTCATCTTCGTGGGTTTGTGGTGTTCTTTTTGTCCAGAAGAAGGATGGCACGGACCGACTTTGTGTCGACTACCGTCTATTGAACAAGAAGACAATCGAGAACAAGTATCCACTTCCCAACATCAATGAGCTATTCGAGCAACTCAAGGGTGCTAAAGTATTCTCCAAGCTTGACCTTCAAATGGGTTATCATCAGATTCGCATTCGTGAAGAAGATATTCCCAAGACAGCATTCAGAACAAGCTTTGGTTCTTATGAATATACTGTCATGTCTTTCGGCCTTGTCAATGCTCCTCCAACATTCTCTCGGATGATGAATTTCATCTTCAACCCGTATACCAATGAATTCGTCCTGGTGTATCTCGATGATATCTTGGTCTTCTCCAAGAATAAGAAGGATCATGCCAAACATTTGCGATTGGTGCTCGACAAGCTCAGGGAGTATCAATTCTATGCGAAGTTTTCCAAATGTGAGTTTTGGCTTGATGAAGTTCTTTACCTTGGTCATATCATCTCTGCCAAGGGCATCGCTGTTAATCCCGAGAAGGTGTCTGCAATTGTGAATTGGGAACCTCCTCAGAATGTCAAGCAGCTTTGCAGTTTTCTTGGTCTTGCAAGCTATTGCCAAAGATTCGTTGAGAATTTCTCTAAGATTGCAAAGCCTCTTTCCAACCTCCTCTAGAAGCATGTGAAGTATGTCTGGTCTCCTGAGTGTGACGTTGCTTTCAACACTCTCAAAGAGAAACTCGTCACAGCTCCTGTCTTAACTCCTCCTGACGAATCCAAGCCATTTGAAGTTTTCTGTGATGCTTCTCTTCAAGGTCTCGGTGCTGTGTTAATGCAGGAGAAGAAAGTTGTGGCCTATACCTCTCGTCAGTTGAAGCCCAACGAAAAGAACTACCCCACTCACGATCTTGAGTTGGCGGCAGTTGTCCATGCATTAATCACATGCAGACATCTTGTTGGGAAGGAAAGTGGACATATTCACCGATCACAAGAGTCTCAAGTACATCTTCACTCAGCCCAACCTCAACCTCAGGCAGACTCGATGGGTCGAGATGATTCAAGAGTACAATCCGAGTATTGAATATACTCCAGGCAAAGCCAATGTCATTGCAGATGCTTTGAGCAGGAAGGCTTATTGCAACAGCTTAATTCTCAAGCCTTTCCAACCGGACCTTTGTGAAGCTTTCCGCAAGCTGAATCTCCAAGTTGTTCCTCAAGGCTTTCTTGCCAACCTCATAGTCTCTCCTACTTTGGAAGATCAAATTCGTGAGGCACAACTTCTGGATACCATGGTGAAGAAGGTGAAACGTGGTACCGACAAGGGTCTTTCCAAATACAAGTGCTATTGCATTGATGACAGAGACACTTTATTCTTCGAGGACCGGATTGTGTTTCCTAAAGGTGATCTAAGGAAAGTCATAATGAACGAGGCGCACAATTCTCTTCTTTCCATTCATCCTGGAAGTACGAAGATGTACCATGACCTCAAGCAGTCGTATTGGTGGACTCGAATGAAGCGAGAAATCGCTCAATTCGTGAATGAATGCGATGTCTGTCGAAGGGTGAAAGCAGAACACCAACGACCAGCTGGTCTCCTCCAACCTCTCGCTATCCCAGAATGGAAGTTTGATCATATCGAAATGGACTTCGTGACTGGATTTCCCAAGTCCAAGAGCGGAAATGATGCTATCTTCGTTGTCATCGACAAGCTTTCTAAAGTGGCTCATTTCCTTCCAATCAAAGAATCAATCACAGCAGCTCAGTTGGCAGAGCTATACACCTCTAGGATTTTCTCCTTGCACGGCATTCCACAATTGATTTCTTCAGATCGTGGGAGCATCTTCACTTCTAAGTTCTGGGACTCCTTCCAGAAGGCCATGGGCACCAACATTCGCTTCAGCACAGCTTTCCATCCTCAAACTAGTGGCCAAGTCGAGCGAGTCAATCAAATCCTTGAAGATATGCTCAGGGCTTGTGTCATTTCCTTTGGCACAAAGTGGGAAGATTGTCTTCCATATGCCGAATTCTCCTACAACAACAGCTTCCAAGCGAGTTCGTGCAAGGCCCCATTCGAAATTATCTATGGCAGAAAGTGCCGTACTCCTCTCAATTGGTCAGAGACTGGTGAACGCCAACTTCTTG
Organism: Triticum aestivum; assembly: GCF_018294505.1. Lineage (NCBI taxonomy): Eukaryota > Viridiplantae > Streptophyta > Magnoliopsida > Poales > Poaceae > Triticum > Triticum aestivum. The sequence goes on from NC_057796.1 coordinate 486,329,803, forward strand.
GCAATGACTTAATCACAGAGGCTGAAGAAATGTGTAAAGTCATCCGTGAAAATCTCAAAGCAGCGCAATCGCGCCAGAAGAGTTACTATGATAGCAAGCACCATGATGTGGCTTTCGACATCGGAGACCATGTCTACCTCCACGTCTCTCCAATGAAAGGCACTCATCGCTTCGGTATCAAAGGGAAGCTTGCCCCTAGATACGTGGGTCCTTTCAAGATCATTGGCAAAAGAGGCGACCTCGCCTATCAACTTGAGCTTCCCTCCAACTTCGCGAACGTGCACGATGTGTTCCACGTGTCACAGCTTCGCAAGTGCTTCAAGACTCCTGAGCGCACCATCAACTTCGAAGAGATTGACCTCAAAGAAGATCTGTCTTATCATGAGCACCCCGTTGCTATTCTTTAAGAAACTGAGCGCAAGACTCGCAACAAGTCAATCAAATTCCTGAAAGTGAAGTGGTTGCACCATTCCGACCGAGAAGCCACCTGGGAACGCGAGGATCACATCCGTTCCGAATATCCGGAGTTCTTTCAGTCCTAGATCTCGGGACGAGATCCTCTCGTAGTGGTGGAGTGTTGTAACACCCCGGATGTAACTTTCCATATTTGTAACTCCAACTCTTGCCATTTTCGGCTATGTGTTATGATATTCCCTTCGTGGTCGGGTTTTGTTTTTCGTTTTGCATTTTGTTCATGTCATGCATCTCATATCATGTCATCATG